>NC_137774.1:80633259-80663259 GCF_963455305.1 Plecotus auritus | reverse complement strand
GATGCCATGATCCAGGCAGTAGAGCTCCCAGCAGGCATTGCCCATCTGGATACCAGTCTAGCCAACATGGATAGAGAGGCACTCACGCATGGCTGCGGGTGAGCAGGTACAGGCCACACTGGATTAGACACTGGGTCCGGGTTACTATCCCTAACAACCTAAGAGTCAAGGTAAGTAACCCACTCAAGAACATATATTTTCAACAAAACACAGCTTAGACTTTATATAGTTTATATTTAATAATTCAGGATTTTTCTGTACCTCAAGATCATCTTTCTGAATATAAAGGAATCAGCATACAATCCTCTAAGTAGAGGGCAGGTATAAGTTTAAAATTTAACTAGCTAAACAGAAAGGTATGGGGAGATTTTCTTTTAGAATGTTTGTTTAATTTTTTTTATGTGCCTCTGTCCTAAAAGTAAAAAGTAAGGTATGGAGTCCAGTTAGTTAAAGATTTCATCTATTTTGGTACACAGAAATGGAAATTTTATTATAATTTGCAGGGGAAAATAAGGAAGAGAGAAGTCATGCATGTAGGATGTTCTCCCTCACTTTGCCCATACCTGTGGCAGGCATCACTTATGGATTTCAGCATTCCTTTCCTCGGAGGCTGGCAGAAACGCATAATCTTTTTTAAGGTAGCACTTCAAGCAGAATTAATCCAAGAAGTGAAACACACTCGCTATTTCAGATTGAGAAAGTACCAAGAAATTTTTAGGCTAAAGGTCATTTCTTATTTTTCTCTGTTGGATGAGAGTATATTCCAGTTGATGCTAAAGATGGTCCTAACAATACTGAATGCCAGTATGAAACTCAAATGCTTTCCTCCCACATTGGTACTGGCTTCTCCCTGGAGGTCTTCCTGGTTCCTCCAGTCTGCGCTGATTTTTTTCATTCTCGTTGTTAATGGCCCTTAGAATTTATGCCACAGAGTTTTAGTGTCCAATTAGATTGCTAAGTTCCTTGGGAGCAGGGCAGCATCTTACCTTTGGGGAACATGGCAGAATTGAAATGCTGGGCACATGCAGCATTCTTGGATGCTCACTTAAGTATTCCTGCTTTTGACTGTTGATATGTACTGAGACGAAAGCAGAAAGAGAAGGGTGGTACCTTCTCAGTGGGTTTCAAGGAAAAAAATAACTGCATAAAATATTTAGGTGAGAGAACAAACTAAAAATCAACAACAAAATATTTTCTCTACCATTTCCAGTCTAACATCTTCAAACTATGTATATAGTCCAGCAGTGAATCAGTTCAGAAGCCGCACTAAAATGCGGAAGACATTCTGTTAATGCTGGGCTTACTAATTTAATATTTCAAATATAACCTTTTCATACCTTGTGTCCAAAATGATTATTAATGCTGGATGTCTGGAATGCTCTGAATTTAAAATCCCGCCGCAGTCCTTCCCCAGAACACTCTCCTCTGTCAGTGACATTCCTTTCTCTTCCTGAAGTTTGCTTATTCCCTCACCTTTGCTCAAGTTATTCCCTCTGTCTGAAAGTCTCATTCTCTTCCAGCTCACATGTCCTGATCCTGCCTGGGCTTCGAACTCAACCCAGAAACTCCCTCTGCCATAAATCCTCTCCTGACTCCCAAGCAGAAGTGTGAGGCTCCCCTCTGCATGTTCACAGCACCCTTTCTGCACGGCCCTTGGGGTTTGGATCCCACAATACATAACAACATAAGCAGTTACCTAGGTCAGAATCTTGGTTCTGCCACTGGCTGGTTAAGTGACCTCAGGCAAAGCTCTTTTCTTCTTTAGGCCTCAGTTTCTTTATCTATAAAATGATCATAAAAATAGCACTGATCTCAAAGGGTTCCTATGAGGATGAAGTAAAATAATGAATGCAAAGCACTTCACAGCCTGGCACATAGTAAGCGTTTATTTAAATACTAGAGGCCCAGTGCACAAATTCTTGCACCAATGGGGTCCCACGGCCTGGCCTGTGGGATCTGGCTGAACCAGCTCTCCAACATCCCCCTAAGGGTCCTGGATTGTGAGAGGGTGCAGGCCAGGCTGAGGAACCCCACTGATGTACGATTGGGGCCAGGGAGGGACGCAGGAGGTTGGCCAGCTGAGGAGGGACCACGGGAGGGCTCCAGGGCATGTCTGGCCTGTCTCGCTCAGTCCCGATCAGCCAGACCCCAGCAGCAAGCTAACCTACCTGTCAGAGAGTCTGCCCCCTGGTGGTCCGTGCATGTTATAGCGAGAGGTTGAGCTGCCTTAGCATATTATTAGCATATTACACTTTGATTGGTTGAATGGCCAACAGGCCAAGTGGACACTTAGCATATTAGGCTTTTATTATATAGGATTAGTTATTATCATTGTTGTACAACCTGATATTGGTTTATAATTTTAATATCTGGACTTCTACATTACAGACTGTTTGTGTTTAAGAATATGTTATGGTGCCGAAACCGGTTTGGCTCAGTGGATAGAGCGTCGGCCTGCGGACTGAAGGGTCTCAGGTTCGATTCCGGTCAAGGGCACGTATCTTGGTTGCGGGCACATCCCCAGTGGGAGGTGTGCAGGAGGCAGCTGATCGATGTTTCTCTCTCATCGATGTTTCTGACTCTCTATCCCTCTTCTTTCCTCTCTGTAAAAAATCAATAAAATATATTAAAAAAAAAAAAAAGAATATGTTATGGCCCCTAATGAACTTTAACCATCTTGAGGGAATTGGTGAGTTCATCATCCACACCTGTATCAGTTAGCTTCTGCTAGGTAACAAACCACCCCAAAATGTAGTGGCTTACAATAATACCATGCATTTAGATTAGTGGTTCCTTTTTCCAATATATTTTTTATTGTTTATGGTATTATAAATATCTCCCATTCCCCCCCCTTTATACCCCTTCTCCCCAGTCCCTACTCACTCCCCCCCCACACACACACACACACAGGACTTCACTACCCTATTGCCAGTGTCCATGGGCTATGCATATCCTATATAATAAAGAGGTAATATGCAAATTGACCATCACTCCAACACACAAGATGGCCGCCCCATGTGGTCAAAGATGGCCACCACAAGATGGCCTGCAGGGGAGGGCAATTCGGGGCAACCAGGCAGGCAAGGGATGGCGGTTAGGGGTGACCGGGCCAGCAGGGGAGGGCAGTTGGGGCGACCAAACCTGCAGGGGAGGACAGTTAGGGGTGACCAGGCCAGCAGGGGAAGACAGTGAGGGGTGACCAGGCCAGCAGCGGAGGGCAGTTAGGCATCAATCAGGCTGGCAGGGGAGTGGTTAGCGGGTGATCAGGCTGGCAGGCAGAAGTGGTTAGGGGCAATCAGGCAGGCAGGCAGGCGAGTGGGTGGGAGCCAGCAATCCTGGATTGTGAGAGGGATCGGGCCTAAACGGGTAGTCGGACATCCCACAAGGGGTTCCAGACTGGAGAGGGTGCAGGCTGAGCTGAGGGACACACACACCCCCATGCATGAATTTCATGCACAGGGCCTCTAGTAAATATGTAAGTCTTTGGTTTATTTCTCATTCCCCCAACCACACATTGAGGTATATCAGTCTGTTCCATGCCTCTATGCATCAGGTTGTATTTTGTTGGTCAATCCATTTTGTTCATTAGATTCCACAAACGTTAGTGGTTCTTAAATGTTAGTGTGCATCACAATCACCTGGAGGGCTTGTTTAAAAGGTCACTGAGCCCCGCTGGAGCTCATAGTGTTCCAAGAGAGAGCAGAAGCTGCAAGGTCTCCTGATGTCTAGACTGGCACTTCAGCAACATTTGATTGTTCAAAGCTCCTCAGGAGGCCAGATTCAAGGGGCGGGGCCACAGGCTCCACCTCCTGATGAGAGAATTAGGAAGTCACATTGTGAAGGGGTGTGGCTAAGAAAAGGGAGTAGTGTGTGGCCCTGTTTACAATCTACCACACCTCAAACCGAGTCTAATACCTAACTGGTGTTCAGGAAGTATTCATCAAATGAGTCAATGATTTTCTTAGCAACTGAGTTTTTAAATTTTGCAAATGGTATCATTTTATTTGTGCACTGCAATCTGGGAGAGCAGCACAGGGCACTGCTGGTGAGTGCAGTGTGATCTTTACCCCTGAGCTTGGGTTTTCATGTATAAAATGGGGATTATAATTATCTCAACAGAGATGTGGTAAATTCAGAAGCAGCACAATTTAACCTCCCTGCACCTCAGTTTTCTCATCTGGAAAATGGGCTCAAATCATCCCTGTCTCACAGGGTTTTTGGGGAGGATTCAGATGAGATGGTATGTGCCAAGTGCTTGCCTTCTAAAGCACTGGCAATTATTCCTAAGTGGATCACATTAGTTAGCTCAGTGGTGGTAACACAGTAAGTCTGGGCCAACATAGCACTGGCTATAGAAATTTCAGCTTCTGTTCAATTTACTACCAAAAGAGCTGCCCTAAAATGCTTCAGGCCAAGAACTCCAGGTGTATGAACGCTGCTCAAGGTGTAAATCTATACCAGCCCCACCAGAGAACCTGTGGGGCCCCTCAGTTCTCGCCAGCTGGACGCCTCAGCCCACGTCTCTCATTCGTCTAGCCCACAGCTCCACAGCCTTTGCTTATAAAGCGAAAGTAGGTCACCTTGGGTAGTTCAGATTTAGAGGCAGGAGAGATACAAGAGAAAGGAATGGAGTGGGTGGAGCCAACAGCCAAGGATAAGAGGTGAGAGCTGGGGAATTCATAGATCTTTTATAACTTTCTTAGGGGAGGAAGGGAGGGAAAGAAATAAGAAAAGGAGGAGGAGGAAGGGAAGAAGGAAAGCTGGAGACAGGGTGGCTGGGAGCCTGGTTGGCAGGTGGCTGATTTGCAGGCTGCAGGGCAGACAGTCACTGGCAGTCTCTGAGACCAAGGCTGAGATGCTAAACGAGCAATGTTGTGTGCTGCCCATTTAATTGCCTGGGGAAGCCTCAGCCATGGAGGCCACATGCTCTGCTAAAGCTTTCAGAAAGGTCCCTGAGGCTTCACTCCCTCCAGGTGACTCCCATTTAGGCCAGTGTTAATGGGTCCCCTGCCGAGAAGCCCTTGTCAGACTGTGCAGTTAAAAGTGCCTCATTCAAATAATCACCATCTGAACCAAAAAGGCCTCTAGGCTGGGAAGGTGAGCTCTGGTTGCCAGTTCCAGGCAAGCCTGGAGCAAGGCAGCTTCTGAGCTGGCAACCCTGGCTCTTTTCACCCTCCACTCTGCTCTCCAGAGGACAGCAGGGCTGTGTAGACTCAAGGCTGTACCGAATAACGCTCTCACGGGGCAGGGCACTTAGTACAAACCCAGCATCAGATATCAGATTGATTCCAAGGTAGCAGGGGTAGCAGGAGGAGGTGAGGAAATGAGAGGAATCTGGAATTTTCCCCCCAGGGAGGCTTGAAGCAATAAGTATGGTTCATTTGCTGTGTACCAGGCTCTGAGGATGCTGTGGTGAGCATGATGGGTAAAGCCTTGCTTCAGGTTGCTGAGATTCCAAAGAGGGAAGGCAGAGGGCAGGTAAACCAGTGAGCAAACGTGGATTCAGATAGGGAAGTATGTTAATGATTGGCCCAGAGTGGGGGCAGCGGGAAGAGTAATATTAGCGTTATCAGTTTAGATTGTAAGGCATCTACTCTAGGGACCCAAGGCCCCAGGAAGCACGCTCTGTCCTTCTAAGAGTCCTTTCTCTGTTCCATGTCCTGAGTCAAAAAAATGGAACCGAAGCTGAGCATTCAGCAGTACAAGCTGTATCCAATGGCCAGAGAATGGAGAAGCAGAAATCAGACTCACAGATTAACTTTGTGTTCTAGAGAAGTCTGGGAGAAAGGGAGGTATATGTATTAGTTTTCCAGGGAATGAGCTGGTCGCTTCCCAGATTGGGGTGCCACCCCTCTTCTTCCCTTATATAGTCTAAGCTGGACCTACTTGGAGCCATTGGTGTGTCAGTTAGCATGCTAATCCTATCTAATAAAGAGGGAATATGCTAATTGACCCTCACACCATCGCAAAGATGGTGGCACCCACAACCAATAGGAGGGAATATGCTAATTGACTGTCACACCCTAAAAGATGGCAGCACCCACAGCCAATAAGGAGGGAATATGCTAATTGACTGCCATGCCCTCAAAGATGGTGGTGCCCACAGCCACAATATGGTGGCACCAAAGTCCCCTCAGCCCTGCCGGGATGGCAGGCGCGCGGCAAGGCCGGGCCCACCCTGAGGCAGGCCCGGCCTTGCTGCACGCCTGCCTCTTGAGTCCCCCAGTCCTCTCAGCCACCCAGGGCCAGCCCCGAATGGTGGCTGCCCAGCCGCCCAGGGCCGACCCAGGCTCAGGTAACCAGGGCTGGCCAAGGCTTGCACTGTCAGCAGTGGCAGCAGCAGAGGTGTGATGAGGGTGTCACCTTCCCCTGATCACCAGGTCACCTCCCGCCCCTGAGGGCTCTCAGACTGTGAGAGGGGGCAGTCTGGGCTGAGGGACCCCCCCTCCAATGCATGAATCTTCATGCACTGGGCCTCTAGTGTATTATAATCAGTGTATAAAGAGGTTCAGGCTCTTATGGAGATCAGATTCAGCCCCATCTTGGTTCAGGTGGGCTCTGTTTGGTTTTTATTATTCTAGCCTTCTTCCTTCTTTTTTTAATTTCCTGTAACTGAAATGAAAAGTACACAAGGTTTCAACATCCATGGTGACATGAGGGTGATGAGGGAAGGCCTCTCTAAGAATAAGGACCTTCAGCCAACCCCTGAATGTTATAATGAAGCAAAGATCTGAGGAAAGGGTATCCTGGGTGGAGGGAGAGCAGGCAGAGGGCCTGAGTTTGGACCAGTTTAGCAGAAAGCTCAATGTGATGAGAGCATAGTGAATCCATGCAAGGTGGAATCAGACAGATTGGCCATTGTAACCAGCCTCCAGCATAGCGCCCAGGAACTTTGAAGACTGCATCACCCTCCCCAGCCCAGGAGGGTGAGGATTTGAGCCTGGATACCATGAAGTGACCAAATGGCTCAAACTTGAAAGCGGACAGACTTCCTACACCACCATACTATTCTGGAATCTTGAGCCTCATTTAGCCTGGAAAAGATAGTCTGTGTTTCTTAATTAGTGTTAATGCAGCATGCTGATTTCCTCCAGGCGCAAGGACTTTCTGTGCATTCCTGACTATTCAACCACATATCCTAATCAATCTATCTCCCCCCTCCCCCAACACACACACACACACAACCAATTTATTTGCTAATGAAAACTCTGTTCAAATGAGTCGTACTCAAATCAGGTCTTGCCTTCTTTGTATTTGACAGCAGGCTTCAAGGAGGCTCCTGGGGATGCTCATTCTGGTGGTGTTCAGTTTGGGGGTGAAGGTAGGAGCTGTTTTTTGTATTCACTAAAGAATGGGTCAATGCCAAGCAGGTGTGGCTCAGTGGCCGAGCATCCACCCATGAACCAGGAGGTCACGGTTCGATTCCTGGTCAGGGCACATGCCCGGGTTGCAGGCTCAATCCCCGGTGGAGGGTGTGCAGGAGGCAGCTGATCAATGAGTCTCTCTCATCACAGATGTTTCTATCTCTCTCTCCCTACCTCTCCCTGAAATAAACTAAAAACAACAACAACAAGAAAAGAATGGGTCAAGCTGCCCCGAAACAGGTTCCGAGTCCCTGAATCAGTGGCTGGCAGCACCAAAACAGGCAGGAACAGGGAGAATGACATCATAGCTCAGAGAACCCGCCACAGAAGAACACAGGCCAGGATCAAAATCCAGCTGAGCCTTAAATGGGCTGTGTGATTTGAGAAACATTAATTGACCTCTCAGAGACTCTGAGTCTCCAGCTGTAAAATTTGTTTAATAGATATCACTTTCAAAGTGATGTGGAAGGGATTAAATGATGCACTAAATTAATTAATGCATCTCAGAATACCAATGACAGTGCCTAGTGGTAAGGGTGAAGGCTCTGGTGCCTGACCTCCTGGTGCATATCTCAGGTCTTTGCTGCCATTATGACCTTCCACCAAGGACATAACTTCTGTATACCTCAGTTTCCTCATCTATGTTACTATGGCAGTAATTACAGCACCTACCTCATTCGATTGTTCTCCAAATGAAGTGAGATGGTAGAATAAGGCACTTAGAACAGTGTTTGGAACACATTAAATGCTCAATAAATGCTAGCTATTGTTATTTTAATATGAACCTGAGACACAGTGGGCACTAGATAAATGGTAGTCATCATTAGCAGAAACAACCAACCAACACACAGAAAAATTCCATTTTAGCAGTCCTGGGAGAGACACTGCTTCTCAAGTTCTCAAAAACTTGAGTTCTCAAAACCTTGAGCGTGCATCACCTGGAGGCTGTCAAATCACAGATTGCTGGGTCTCACCCCCGGGATTTCTGAGTCAGTCGGTCTAGGGTAGAGGCCTGATAACTCAAATTTGTATTGCATCCCAGGTGAGATGCCAGTGCTGCTGGTCTGGGAACACACTCTTTTTTCTTTTTCTTCTTTTTAAATTTCCAGACAGATTTTATTAAGCATACGCTTGAGCGCAAGGGATGCAGCACAGAGGAAAGGAATGTCCTCTGAACTGGCCCCCAGAAAGACACTTTTAACTATTGATTTAATTGTCTAACTCTCAGGGAGCCATCTCATTTCTAAGATGAGGCCCCGTTAGCCACCCATTAACCACAGTCCCATCTCACTGCCCAACACAGCCCACCTGGAAAGGGGCCCCCAGAATTCCTTCTCACATCCTCTTCTCTGATGCTAAATGCTACTCTCTCAACTTAAATTAGGAGAAAGCCAGGAAATTCATCTTAAAAAACACAAACAAGTCCTTCCCCAAATCCCTGAGCTGAGAAATAGTTTTCCATAGATACATTAGCAGCTGTTCAGCCTCTGCCCAGTTCTGGTTCAGAAAGGGTTAATGACAATTTTTGTTTTGATGAATCCCAAATATGAAGGGGTAGCAGTTCCTGTAGTTTCTACCTTAAAATTAAATTGGTCTTTCTAGGGAAAGGTAGGGCTAGAAAGATTCAGAGCTGTGTTTTAGAATTCATTTCTTTTTAGTTCCCTTTGTTCTGAATTTCATTAGTATTATGTTAATATTGTGACCCAAATTAATTTTAGACCAAAATCAAAATCATTATTCCTTATTTTCTTAAAATATATTTTACCTTCAGACACTTGGCGAGTAGGAAAATTCAATTCACTATTAAAATGGGCCTTGCTAATTTGCAGTATTATCTTTAGAGAGTGTTGGGGGGAGAGGAGAAGTAACAGAGAATTATAGAGAAAAATGTATAGAAGAAAAAATGAGACAAGCACAAAAGGAAAAATAACACTGCAGATCTAAAGAAATGGTTGGAAAATATTTTTTTAATGAAAAGCCCAAAGTAAATGTAGTTTTTGTTGCAACTACTGAGCTCCATTCTTGTTTTGTGAAAGCAGCTTAGAACAATGAATTGTAAATGAATTGAGTGTGGCTATGTTTCAATCAAACTTTACTTATGGGCATGAAACTTGAATTTTATATAATTTTTACAAATCACAAATATTATTTATATTTTTATTTTTCCCCAAACATTTAAAAATGTAAAAGCCATTCTTAGCTGATGGACTGTACAAAAAGAGAAGGTGACTGGGTTTGGCTCACAGATCCCACTTTGCTGACCCCTGATCTAAGTGAGACGGTCTATTTTAAGCATTATCTCTGCTTTCAAAAATGCTACCTGTACTTTAGGAAAACATCAGACAGACTTGTTTTACTCTTGCCTACTTGATAGTGGTCATTGAATGCTTAAACAACCTGCTGGGCTTCTGGGAGAAAGAGATGGTAAGATGTGGGCCTTGGAATATGAGGGAACGGATATCTCTATCCAATGGGGAATTTATTTTCAGTCCAGTTACCAGTCAGGTAATGGCAAACAAAAGATCTCTGAATGCCTTCTGGCATTCTGTCATTCTCTATTTCAATGCCAAATGAGCATATCCTTAGGCCAAGTGATCTCATGTCTAGGAATTTCCCCAACAGATGTAAGCAAAGACATTTGTGCAAGGATATTCCTGGCACCAGGGTTTGTCACAGAGAAAAATGGGACATAACCTAAATATCCACATTTGGACACTATTTAAGAATTTTATGATACATTCACACCATAGAATAGTATGCAGCTGTTAAAAAGAATGAGGTCAGCCTTTATAAATGATGTCAAGATGTATTGGTAAGGAAAATGAAAGTATGTTGCATAATAGTATGGTTGGCATTATTTCTTTATTTATAAATTTGAATATATACCAGTATATAGTAAAAAAAAAATAAGAGGAAGAAAAAAATTTCATATCAACGGCAATTATCTTGGAGGAATGAGGCTAAAAATGAAGATATTGATGGGCTTTAATATTTTATTTGAAACTTTTCTGCACTCCAATTTTTTTGCAACCAATGTTTTTGTTACCTTTTGTGATGGTCAATTTTCTGTGTCGACTTGACTGGAACATGCAGTGCCCAGGAATCTGGTTAAACATTATTTTGGGGTGTGTCTGAGCAGGTATTTCCAGAGGTTAGCATTGGAGTTGATGGAGTGAATGAAGTTGATCGCCCTCCCCAATGTGGGTGGGCAGCACCAAATCCATTGAGAGACCAAATAGGACGAAGCAGCAGAGAAAGAGAAAGTTGACTCTCTGCCTGATTGTTTGAACTGGGACATCACTCTGTCCTACCCTTGGGACTGACTCCTGGTTGGAAGCTCCATCACCAACTCTCCAGTTCTCAGGTCTTCACACTGCACCAGTGAGTGTCCAACCTGAAGATGGCAGGTTATGGAACTTCTCAGCCTCCAAAATTACAGGGGCCAATTCCTTTTAATAAACATCATTCTAAATGTGGATATAGGTAGGAATAGAGACATAGGTAAAGTATAGATTTGTGCCCTCGCTGGTTTGGCTCAGTGGATAGAGCATTGGCCTGGGGACTGAAGGGTCCCAGGTTCAATTCCAGTCAAGGGCATGTACCTCGTTTGCAGGCTCCACCCCCTGTGCTGGTTGGGGTGCAAGCGGGAGGCTGCCAATCAATGTATCTCTCTCACATCAATGTTTCTCTCTCTATCTCTATCCCGCTCCCTTCCACTCTTTCTAAAAAAAAAAAAAAAGGCAAAATATTCTTAGGTGAGGATTAACAAGTGTGTGTGTGTGAGTGTGTGTGTGTGTGTGTGTGTATCTATCTCATATTTGTTCTGTTCCTCTGCAGAATCCTAATACCCTTTTGTAATAAAAAATTAATTTAAAAAAAATGTCCTCCAGGCCTGGTGCATGAAACTTGTGCACAGGTAGGGTCCCTAAGCCTGGCCAGCTATCAGGGCCAATCAGGTTCCCTGCCTACCCGTCTCCCCGCCTCCTACTTCCCTCTCCACCCACGCACTGTCACCGCATGTTTCCCCGCCTCCCTGTCTCCCTACCTCCTCCTTCCCTCGCTCCCTCTGCACCCGACGACAGCTGCTGGTCACTCACCATGTTCTACGCCGCCCCCTGGTGGTCAGCACATGTCATAGCAAGCACTTGAGCTCCCATTCTCCAGGTAAAACTCCCGAGGGGACACTTTGCATATTAGCCATATATACACACACACACACACATATATACATGGTTTATTGCCTATAGGCCCTATGCTGTACTTTACACCCCATGACTATTCTGTAACTACCTCATTTGTACTTCTTAATCCCTTCACCTTTTTCACCCATCCCCAACCCTCCTCCCACCTGGCAACCATCAAAAGGTTCTCTGTATCTGTGAATTTGTTTCTGTTTTGTTTATTTCTTTTGTTTTTTAGATTCCACATATAAGTGAAATTATGGCATTTGTCTCTCTCTGTCTGACTTATTTCACTTAGTGTAGTACTCTCTAGGTCCCTTCATGTTGTTGCCGATGGCAAGATTTCATCCTTTTTTATATCTGAATCATACTCTATTATATATATATATATATATATATATATATATATATATATATATATATATATATATATATATATATACCGTGTTTCCCCGAAAATAATACATCCTCCGAAAATAAGACCTACTTACAGGTTTCCTTCTGAGTGAAATATAAGGCATCCCCGAAAATAAGGCCCCCAGGCTCTGTCTCAGAATGAAAATTAATTTATCGTAAACTGGTCGCTAGGGCCACCCCCACTGGCGTCTAGCAACCAGTGACGTTACGCGGAGTCCTGATGTCACTGCTGTGTGGAGGCGGAGCAGAGGTCGGAGTGAGCGGTGAGCGTGGGGCGGGAGAGAGGAGGAGACTTTCGCAGATGCGTGTAGAAGAACAGGAAGGTTAGAGCGGACGGGATGCGGCGAGGGTGGTGAGTGCTGGTCTGTCTCTGGTGACACTACCTGATGCTCGCGGCCGCCTTCATGATGACTGAAGGTTCTCAGTCAGTGGCAGACCCTGCTCTAGCCCAGGTCCAGGCCCCAGCAAGCCCAGTGACAGTCCCCAGGCAGGCCCCAGGGGGTAAATGTCTGATAAAGGGGTAGGGGGGATGTCTGGTGAAGGTGTTCAGTGGCACAGGGGTGGGGGGAGGGGGATCACTTAAAATGACACAGGAGGATCAGAGGGGGCAATCAAAATGACACAGGAGGATCAAAAGGGGTTACTAAAATGGTAATCCCCCCTCTGATTCTCTTGTGCCATTTTGATTCCCCCTCTGATCCCCCCTGTGTCATTTTGAGTGATCCCCCTCCCCCCACCTTGATACCCCAATTCCTTTTTTTTTACCCCTAGAAATGAACGCAAAAAGAAAAAGCTACTCCGTGGAGTACAAGAAAGGAATCGTGGAAGACTCTTGGGGCCAAAATCTTACTGCTTTCTGCAAAGAGAAGATGTTGAGTATCCGATTGGTCTGAAAATGGCGAGCAGAGTATGGTAACCTCATTGAACAAGTGGACAAGGGAAATGCTAAAAAGCACAAGTGTGGATCAGGTCAGCAACCATTATTTTCTGAGCTGGAAGACCTGATCTGTGAATGGGTTGTTGACAGGAGAACAAAGGCTTTGGTTGTGAATAGGGCTCAGATTCAAGAATTTGCCCTTGCAATGGCACCACAGTTTGACATAGACCCCGAAGACTTCAAAGCATCACAACACTGGCTGGATAATTTCCTTCAGTGAAGTGAACTGTCTTTAAGAAGATCTACAACATTGTTTAGGTTGGAAGATACTCAAGTTATTAAGCGAGCACTTGCATTCAAGTCCTTTATTGATGATGCTGACTTCTCTAAATACAATCTTTCCAACATGATTGCTATGGATGAAACTGCAGTGTTTATGGGCCAGTCATCTCAAACAACAATTGAACAGCGGGGTGCCTCCTTAGCGTACATTCCCTCCACTGCTTACGAAAGTGCACGTGTTTCCTGTATTTTGGCAATTCGTCTGGATGGCACTAAAATCCCACCTTTAATCATTTCTAAGGGCAAGAAGGAAAAGATTGAACGTGTTTTGGGCGTTTTTATTCCTGAAACTGAAAAAGCCTGGGCCACACAAGCAGTTATAAGGAAGTGGGTCGATTTAATGCTGCCACTTGTTATGCGAGGGAGCCAAAGAGGTCTGCTAGTCTGGGATGCAGCCAGCACTCACCGCGCTAAAGACATGAAGACATTTCTTCACGAAAGAAAAATAGATCAGATAATGATTCCCGCAGGAATGACGGCCTATCTCCAGACTCTTGATATTGCAATAAACAAGCCATTCAAAGACAATTTGCGCATGGAAATTAATGACTACATTGAAAATAGAATGAAGAGAAATCAGCGTGGAATCTTTTTGAAACCTAAACTGCAAGAAGTTGTGACTTGGGTGAAGAATTCATGGGAGAAAATCACTGACAGTTGCATTGCAAATGCACTGCGAGCAGGCTACCTTGACAAGAAGTACTCATTTAAAGACAGTGCTATTGCTAAACATGAGAGATTTGGTCCACTGATTCTGAAAGAAATGGAGTCACAAGAAATTCACCAGGAAATTCAGGAATTGGATTGTTATGATGATGTTCCAGAAGATGATGACATGATTGTCATTGAATAAATGAGTAAATTCTTGATACTGTAGGATTCACAGTTTGTCTGGTTTGTGTTGACAACTACTGTACTACCGTACCGTATACAGGTAATAAATTTCCTTTATTTTCATTTAACAATAAATGTGTACCGTATTCTTCTTCATGGAAAAATAAGATATCCCCTGAAAATAAGACCTAGCATGTCTTTGGGGGCAAAAATTAATATAAGACACTGTCTTATTTTCGGGGAAACACTATATATATATATATATATATATATATATATATATATATATATATATACACCACTTTTTTTTTATCCGTTTATCTTGTAATACTGCTTTGGTGGTGACAAACTCCTTTCATTTTTTCTTGTCCAGGAGACCATCTTTCTCCTAGTGGCACAGACCAAGATTGCTCTCCCCTTTTGTATGGTAATACAATTCCAAATTTTTACCTAGGCAAATAGCCACCCAGAATAAAGGTTACACATCCCAGCCTCACCTGTCATTAGGTATGGCCATGTAACTAATTTCCGAGAAGCAATCGTTAGTAGCTTCTAGGAAACATTTCTAGGTGATTTCTGCCTGTAGCCTTTGCCTCTCCTCCTTCCTTTCCTCTTCCTATTGGCTGAAGCACCAGCAGCTGTATTGGACAATGACGTAAAAGTCATGTGTTTTATACAGAAAGAACATGAGTCCCTGAGAACTATGGAGCTGCCACACCAGCCCCAGACTACCTGTCTCTAGACTTCATTTATATGAAACAAGAAAGACATTTCTACTGTTTTCAGTTAACATTAGGGTTTCATTGCAGCATAACATGGTCTTATTATACTACTAGAGGCCCAATGCACAAAATTTGTGCAAGGGGCGCCAAAACCGGTTTGGCTCAGTGGATAGAGCGTCAGCCTGTGGACTGAAGGGTCCCAGGTTCGATTCCGGTCAAGGGCACGTAACTTGGCTGCGGGCACATCCCCAGTGGGGGGTGTGCAAGAGGCAGCTGATCGATGTTTCTCTCTCATCGATGTTTCTAACTCTCTATCCCTCTTCCTTCCTCTCTGTAAAAAATCAATAAAATATATTTAAAAAAAAAAAATTGTGCAAGGGCCTTGGCCCCCACTGCTGTGGCAGCCATCTCTGCCTTGGCCCCCGCCTGCCGCCTCCATGGCCGGGGGTCTCTGCCACCTCTGCCTCAGCCCCCACCCGCTGCGGCTTTGTCCAGAAGGAAGAACATCTGGAAGGACGTCCAGTCTAATTAGCATATTACGCTTTTATTATTATAGATTATAACACAATGTCTTCCAATCTGGCATCACTTTTTGAAAAGAAGTCCTAAAACTAAGATCAATAACAATTTCACCTCAAAAAATCTGGGAGGAATCATGAGGCAATACCCATAAATATAGCTTGTTCAAAGGGAATGAATAATGGAATTCTTCCTGAAGCAATTGGTGCTGATGTTTGTGGTAAACATTGAGAGTCAGTGCTCACAGAAATCAAGTATCGACTTCCTCTTCACTTTGCTTAACATTCATGCTCAAAGCAATAAATGAAAATGGAATGTGCGGAAGAGAGGTCAGGAAAAAGTGCTCTACCTACTTCTCCATAAGTACAGTGTGTGGGCTGGTTCTTAATAGGCCTATTAAGAAATATCAGAATTGAAGCAAAGTAAATAGTTTTGGATCATAACTGTGTGTATTGAGGACACACACAAAACATCTTTCATAAGCATGATTTTTTAAAAATATTTTTTATTGATTTCAGAGAGGAAGGGCGAGGGAGAGAGATAGAAACATCAGTGATGAGAGAAAATCATTGATCAGACAACAAAATAATATTTTTAGTAAAGTTTCTTGATGGTTCAAAAGTAGAAAATAAAGTGTTAAGTAAGTTCTATCTAGAATAATACATTTAAAATAATGTTTAGCCTGGCTGGTGTGGCTCAGTGCTTGAGCGTAAACCTGTGAACCAGGAGGTCACAGTTCAGTTCCCAGTCAGGGCACATGCCTGGGTTGTGGGCTCAATCCCCAGTAGGGGGCGTTCAGTAGGCAGCCAATGGATGATTCTCTCGCATCACTGATGTTTCTATCTCTCTTTCCCTCTCCCTTCCTCTATGAAATTAAAAAAAAAAACAAAAACTTTTTTAAAAAAAAAGTCACAACCTTCCTATGCTTTAAAAAAAATATTTTGTTCATTTTAGGTAAAGATACATTTATACCCAAGAAATGTTAAAGTAAAGTTAACTTGAAAAAACAACAAGGGAAAAGCTACCTCATTCAAAATTCTAAAAAAGTACCCTACATGGTATTTGGAAAACATAGATATAATATCATATCATAAATGAACAGTTTCTACTAAAATGTTTTACAGGAAGATGTAGAATTTTGTTATTACTGCTTTTGTGCTGATTTTTAAAAACTATATTTTCATTATCATGTTTTATGATACAGGAAATAGCACTCTTAAATATGAAGTGAACATTTAGGTTTGAAATTTCCTTTTAAAAATTACATTAAAAGATTTATAAAAGCCAATAACTATCTACCTTAAGCACTACATTCATTTCTTAAACGTAGTTCTTCTAGCAATTTGTAATTAGTGATGACCTCCAAATGGGTCATTTTGGCTCAATATAATTTCAATTTTTTTTTCCTTTATGATACATGACTTGTTCATTTTCAATGTAACTATGAAAAGGAAGAGTGATTTTCAACAACAGTCAGCAAACAGACACCAACGATGGGCCTATGGATTTCAAAGGGGCCATAAACCATCTACCCTAAGAATAGATCTAAATATTAGATCACATGATAGTTGTTCAGCCAATTTTTGTCATAATGGCTTTTGCAAAGTTATGCTACTTTTTGGACAACCACTCTTTTTTCTTTTAACACCAATGTTTTTGCCCAAAAATACATTAAGTGAATATACTATAAGAAGTGATAGTCTGACACTATGGCTTCAGGCAAAGACATACTCTCCAATTTACCCAGCACAACAGTCTCAAGTCAGAAAATATCAAGTGGAACAAATTTGAATGGCAAGCCATGTTTGCATGATCCCCCCAAATTTTCTCTGCATATATACACCAAGAGAAAGGCAGAAAGAGAGCGTCTTCTATACTCCAGTATCATTTCCATGAGCACTCTCATGCTTAGGCTTATTTTGTCCTAAAGGTGTTTACCTGAGGTCTGCTCCTATGTTTGTGTGTGTGCATACAGTTTGAGTGCAAGATAACCAACCCACCAGCCCCCAAATGGCTCAGAAATTACCAAAGAGAACGATGCAGAAAGAAAAATGCACCATTCAAAGAATGATTGATTACCTTGCACACCTCCTCCACACGTAAGTCTTACCTTCCTCCTTAGGCAAGTGCGATAAACATTTACATTTTATCTTACGTACAAACTATATTTACTTACTTTACATTTTAAATATGTTACTTATATAAATGTGTTTTCATTGTACAATTAATATATTTTTCTGTCTTCGAGAATTGTGAAGATATTTTAGATTGAGATAGAAAGCATCATAATTTTCCCATTAAAATTAATGGAAATATATTTTTCCACTTAACTTTTTACTCAGCAGCAGAGTTTTCAGGAATGAATTAAAATCATTAAACAAGAGACAGGTGTATAGATTCTGGCAGAAATAGGCCAACAAGTAATCATTATCACTCACTTGCTCTTTCTTACTTTTTCCCCATGTGTTCAACAAAATCTTAATATGGACCCCAAGATATTATGCTCCCCTGGTATAAATTGCCCTGCATACTCCCCAAGACTAAAAAGGTGAGGGGTTTTATTTTCATGACTAGAGGCCCGGTGCATGAAATTCGTGCATGGGGGGGGGGGGTGTCCCTCAGCCCAGCCTGCACCCTCTTCAATATGGGACCCCTCGAGGGATGTCTGACTGCCTGGTAGGATCGGGCCTAATGGGCAGTCGGACATCCCTCTCACAATCCAAGACTGCTGGCTCCCAACTGCTTGCCTGCCTGCCTTCCTGATTGCCCCTAACTGCTTCTGCCTGCCAGCCTGATCACCCCCTAACTGCTCCTCTGCCAGTCTGTTTGCCCCTAACTTCCCTCCTCTGCTGGCCTGGTCAACCCTAACTGCCCTCCCCTGCAGGCTTGATCACCCCCAACTGCTCTCCCTTGCAGGCCTGGTCCCTCCCAACTGCCCTCCCCTGCTGACCTGATCACCCACAACTGCCCTCCCTTGCAGGCCTGGTCCTTCCCAACTGCTCTCCCCTGCTGGCCATCTTGTGTCCACATGGGGGCAGCCATCTTGTGTGTTGGAGTGATGGTCAGTTTGCATATTACTCTTTTATTAGATAGGATTAGATTGTTACTGGGCACAGTTGACCTTATGATAAGGAGTTTATGCTAGATCAAATGACATGAGCCTTTAAAGAGCAGAAAGTTTTCTTTGGTTGTAGAAAGGGAAGTCATAGAGACTCAAGGCATGAGAAGGATTTGATTTGAGGGAGATTCTTGGTTACTGAGAGGTAGCCACATGACAAGAGCCTGAGATCAGCCTTGAGAAGATCAGCATCATCCCAGTCCAACAACTAGCAAGACATTGGGAACTTCAGTCCTACAACCACAAGGACATGAGTTCTGCCAATGACCCAATTGGACTTGGAAGCAGAATTTTCCCTAGTAGAATCTCGCAATTAGGACACAGTCCAATGAACACCTTGATTTCTGCCTTGTGGCATCTTTAACAGTGAGTTCAGACACACTATGCCAGACTTCTGACCTACAGAACAGTGATCAAACAAAAGAAGGTGATTTTAAGCTGCCAAGTGTATGGTAATTTGTTATACAGCAAGAGAAAACAAATATATCCCAAGTCGGTCAGAATAAACCAAATCATACTGCCTTAAAAATATTTTAAAAACAACAGTATGTCAGAATCATAAATCAACAAGGTGAAGAATTTGCTTCAGTATATGTCTGAGATTTCGCTGCCTATGGATTTCTCTAGTAGTTTTATGGTTTCCCATCTTATGTCTAAGTTCCTTATTCATTTTGAGTTTATTTTTGTGTATGGTGTAAGTTGGTGGTCTAGTTTCATTTTCTTGCATGTATCTATTCAATTTTCCCAACACCATTTATTGAAGAGACTGTCTTGACTCCATTGTATGTTCATGCCTCCTTTGTCAAATATTAATTGAACATAGTGGTTTGGGTTGATATCTGGGTTCTCTATTCTATTCCATTGGTCTATATGTCTGTTCTTGTGCCAGTACCAGGCTGTTTTGAGAACAGTGGCTTTGTAATACAGCTTGATATCTGGTATTGAGATCCCACCTACTTTGTTCTTCTTTCTCAGGATTGCTACGGCTATTCAGGTCTTTTTTTATTCCAGATGAATTTTTGGAGAGTTCTTTCTAGGTCTGTGAAATATGCCGTTGGTATTTTAATGGGGAGCGCATTGAATCTATAGATTGCTTTGGGTAGTATGGACATTTTAATGATGTTGATTCTACCAATCCATGAACACGGTATGTTCTTCCATCTGTTTATGTCTTCCTCTATCTCTTTTTTCAGTGCCCTGTAGTTTTCCGCATATAGGTCTTTTACCTCCTTAGTTAAGTTTATTCCTAGGTATCTTAATTTTTTTGGTGCGATGGTAAATGGGATTGCTTTTTTAGTCTCTCTTTCTGTAAGTTCACTATTGGTGCATAGAAATGCCATAGATTTCTTGGCATTAACTTTGTATCCTGCTACCTTGCGGAATTCACTTATTAAGTCCATTCATTTTTTGATGGAGTCTTTCGGGTTTTTTATGTACAATATCATGTCATCTGCAAATAAGGACAGCTTTACTTCTTCTTTTCCAATTTGGATGCCTTTTATTTCTTCTTCTTGTCTAATTGCAATGGCTAATACTTCCATTACTATGTCAAACAGGAGTGGTGAGAGTGGGCATCCCTGTCTTGTTCCTGTTCTTAGGGGGAATGGTTTTAGTTTTTGCCCATTGAGTATGATGTTAGCTGTGGGTTTATCATATATAGCTTTTATTATGTTGAGGTATGATCCTTCTATTCCCACCTTGTTGAGAGTTTTATCAAGACAGGATGTTGGATTTTGTCAAATGCATTTTCTGCATCAATTGATATGACTATGTGATTTTTATCTCTCAATTTGTTTATGTGATATATCACGTTTATTGATTTGGGGATATTGTACCATCCTTGCATTCCTGGGATAAATCCTACTTGGTTATGGTGTATGATCTTTCTGGATCGGATTTGCTAGAATTTTGTTGAGGATTTTGGCATCTATGTTCATGAGGGATATTGGCCTGTAATTCTCCTTCATTGTGTTGTCTTTATCTGGTTTTGGTATTAGCGTGATGCAGGCTTCATAGATGGAGCTTGGAAGTGTTCGTTCCTCTTGAATTTTTTGGAATAGTCTGAGGAGGATAGGTTTTAGTTCTTCCTTGAATGTTTGGTAAAACTCCCCTGTGAAGCCGTCTGGCCCCGGGCTTTTGTTTGCAGGAAGCTTTTTGATGACTGCTTCAATTTCTTCCATAGTTATTGGCCTTGAGATGTTTATATTTTTCCTGATTGAGTTTTGGAAGGTTATATTTTTCTAGGAATATGTCCATTTCCTCCAGGTTGTCCAGTTTGTTAAATAGAGTAGTTCATAGTATTTTTTAACAATCCTTTGTATTTCGGTGGGGTCTGTTGTTATTTCACCTCTTTCATTTCTGATTTTGTTTATTTGGGTCCTCTCTCTTTGCTTCTTGGTGAGCCTGGCTAGAGGTTCATCAATCTTGTTTATCCTTTCAAAGAACCAGCTCTTGGTTTTGTTGATCTTTTGTATTTTTCTTTGGTCTCTATGTCATTTATCTCCACTCTGATCTTTATTATTTCCTTCCTTCTGCTTACACTGGGCTTTTCTTGTTGCTCTCTTTCTAACTCTTTGAGTTGTAGGGTTAGGTAATTTATTACCATTGTTTCTTGTTTTTTGCAGTAGGCTTGTAGAGTTTTGAACTTCCCTCTCAACACTGCTTTTGCTGTGTCCCATAGATTTTGGATTGTTGTGTTTTCATTGTCATTTCTTCCTTGATCTCTCTGGTAACCCAGCCATTGTTTAATAGCATGCTGTTTAGTCTCCATGTGTTTGATTTTTTGGGATTGTTTTTATTGTAGTTGATTTCTAGTTTTATGCCATTGTGATCTGAGAAGATGCTTGATATGATTTCTATCTTCTTGAATTTGAAGAGCCTTTGCCTGTGACCCAATATATGGTCTATCTTTGAAAATGACCCATGTGCACTTGAGAAGAATGTATATTCTGTGGCTTTGGGGTGAAGTGTTCTGAAGATGCCAATTAATTCCATCTGGTCTAGTGAGTCATTTAAAATTTGATGTTTCTTTGCTGATTTTTTGTTTAGAGGATTTGTCCAATGATCATAGTGGGGTATTAAATTCTCCTACTATGATTGTATTGCTGTCAATCTCTCCCTTGATATCCTCCAGGAGTTTTTTTTATGTATTTGGGTGCTCCTGTATTGGGTGCATATATGTTTACCAGAGTTATTTCTTCTTGTTGGATTGCTCCCTTTAGTATTATGAAGTGGCCTTCATTATCTCTTGTTATGTCCTTCACTTTGAGATCTAATTTGTCAGATATAAGTATTGCTACCCCAGCTTTTTTTTCAGTTCCATTTGCCTGAAAAACCTTTTTCCATCTTTTCACCCTCAGTCTGTGTGTGTCTTTTTTTTCTGAGGTGGGTTTCTTGTAGACAGCAGATATATGGGTCTTGTTTTCTTATCCAATCCGTTACCCTATGTCTTTTGATTGGGACATTTAATCCATTTAAATTTAAAGTTATTATTGATAGGTGCTTAGTTGTCGCCATTTTTATTCTTCACCCCTGTGTTCCTTCTTCCCTTCCTATTTATTTTTTTTACAGCAGACCCTTTAGCATTTCTTGCATTGCTGGTTTGGTGGTAATAAATTCCCTTTGTCCTTTTTTGTCTGTGAAGCTCCTGATTTCACCTTCAATTTTGATTGATAGCCTTGCTAGGTACAGTATTCTTGGATTCAGACCCTTCCTTTGCATGACTTTGTATATTTCATTCCATTCCCTTCTGGCCTGATGAGTTTCTGTTGAGAAATCAATTGCTAGTCTGATGGGGGTTCCTTTGTAGGTAACTTTCTGTCTCTCTCTAGCTGCTTTTAAGATTCTTACTTTGTTGTTGGTGTTTGCCAATTTAATTATAATGTGCTTTGGCATCGGTCTTTTGGGGTTCATTTTGCTTGGGACTCTGTGAGCTTCTTGGATTTGTGTGGGGGTTTTTCTTTCCTACATCAGGGAAGTTTTCTGTCATTATTTCTTCAAACAGGTTTTCTATTCCTTGCTTAGTTTCCTCTCCTTCTGGAACTCCTATTATGTGGATGTTGTTCTGTTTCGTGTTGTCCCAAAGTTCCCTCAGGCTCTCCTCCTGATTTTTAATTTTTTTGTCTAGGAGCTGCTCTACTTGGGTATTTTTTCCTACCTTGTCTTCTAGCTCACTGATGTGGACCTCTGCTTCTTTTAGTCTACTCTTGATGCTTTCTATTGAGTTCTTTATAGCAGCGATGTCATTTTTCATTTCTTCTTGGTTCTTCTTCATTTCCTCTTGGTTCTTACTCATATTGTCGAATTTGTCTTCCATTCATTTCAGCCACCTTATGACCATTTCTCTGAATTCTTTCTCTGGAAGGTTGCTTGCCTCCATTTCGTTTACTTCCTTTTCTGGTGATGCCTGCTTTTCTTTCATATGCGGGCTGTTCCTTTGTCTCCCCATGGTCTCTCTTCTCTGGGTGTCTGGTTATGTAGTTCTCTCTCTCCTGCGTTGATTTAAAGGCACAAAATACAACACAACCAGGTACAATGCATAAGGCACTGAACAGGAATGTATTCACGATATTAATAACCCCAAATAAAGGTGACCACCAGAGAAAGGCAAATTAGGGGATAAAAAGAAAGGAGTGCCAAAATGAAATTGGGAAAAGGAAAAAAAAGTAAGAGAGAAAAGAAAGAGAATAAGAAAGAAAAGGGTAACAAACTATATATATGGGGAGAAAACTCCAATAGAACAGCCACTAATCCCAACAAATGCCAGCAACAAGTACCTGGAGATTAATACAAACTACAAACAACAACTAATATCAAGTGAGGTGAGGAAAAACAGAAGCAAAAAAAAACAAAACAAAAAACAAAAAAAAACAAAGCAAACAAAAAAAAAAGAATAAGCAAAACAATCTCACAAAAAAGCATAAAAATTGATATAATCAACATTCAAGCAAACAACAAAAGGACAGAGAGAAAAACAATTTTTTGGATAGTAAAGACAGAGAAGAGAGAGGTGTATATGGACTTGGAGCAGGGGGTTGTAAATTAGATATATAAGTAGGGTGAAATTTTAACAGGGGATAAAGAATAGGGAAAATCTAAAGCAGGAAAAGGGTAAGAGAAACAGGACACCAAAAGGGGAAAAGTTAGGAAGAGAGTGATGGCATAAAGGTAGAGTTGAGATAGAGTAAAAAGATGCTAATGGAAAGATGAAAATAGGATGTAGAACACTAATCCCAAAGCAAAATAAAGAGAAAATAAAATGACACTTAAAAAAAAAAAGGTGAAATAGTAGTAGTAATAATACTGATTGAAAGTAAAAATGTAATAATTAAAAAGGTAAAATCAAGTGAGGAAAAAAAATAGTTTCTTAAGTAAAAGATGAAAAAAAATAAAAAATAAAAATAAATGTACAGTAGTGAAGGTCATTCACTTCCTCTATTGTTCTGCTTGGCACGCCTGTTTCCCAGTCAGGACAGTATTGCAGTTCCCTGTGTTTCACTGCTCCTCAGTGTTGTAAGCCAGTCCTGATTTTTAAGCAGGCATTGTGACTTAATTTCTTATATCCCTTTATTTGTGATTACACAAGAGTCAATTTGTGCTTCAGCCCCTGCGTGGCAGTGTTTCTGGGTTGACCTCTGGGTCTATAGGTCCTCTTTAGCCTGTGCTTAGATCCTGCTTTCCCTGTGGCACTCAATACTGGTTTGTGGGAGTGGGCTGCCCCAGAGCTGGTTGCTCTGATTCCCAGGTTCCAGAAAAACAACTTTCCCCTGCAGTCTCTTAGGGTGTCCCCAACTGGGTGATCCTATGTATTGGGCTTAGTAATCAGAAGCAAGGATTTGAAGAGGAAAAAGCGCAAGTGTGAGAACTCCGGGGCTGTGCGCAAGTCTGCACAGTCTCTTTTTTCCCCCTTGGGTCTAAGCAGCCAGTACACTTTTAAAATTTTTAGGCTGTCCTTTTGCGTCAGATCAAAATGGGTTGCTTTTTAGAGATTCCTTCTGTTAGCAGCTCTGAGGACCCCCTTCCACATTCATGGATCACACCAGCCCCAACAGCCATGGATTTTTCTAGGTGCAGACTTCCCCTGGTCCTCCAGCTCCCGCAGTACACGCGTTTCTCTGTCCTGCCAGGACCAGAGACCTCACCTTATCCCAGGAGAAATCTGACCTTTCTGTGGTGAAGTGTAGACTTCCTCTGAATCCGCGTGTTTGCGCCAATTGGGGACCAGTGTTCTGGGGTTTGCAGCTGTTTGGTGGGTGCCACAGTTGTAGATTTTCAGGCTTCCGATAACATCCACTTTCCCCTTCAAGATGGCGCAGTCTCTGTGTCCGAGCCGGTCGCTCTGAGAGGGAACCCAGCAGCAGTGGGGGCTGCCTGGTCAGGGGAGCCCTGTCCAGCAGTCCCCCACCTTCTCCTGGAGTATAGCTGTCCCTTAACTCGCCAACAAACACTCCCCATGTGACCCTCAGCTGTTCTTTCTATCTGCTCCGGGACAAGGCTCGGGACACATCTGTCTATTCCGTGGCCATTTTTTTCTCCCTGTCCTTTATCTTTTACTTCCAGACCTTGGCAGATTCTACCAAGGTAGAGTAGTCATTTACAGAATGAATCAAGCCCACAGGCACATTCAGTTAAGTTTCATGCCATTCCTGACATGTTTAAACTAGTTGCCAACTTTTAAAATATTGGAACTTTACCCATAAATATTGATGGCTTCTCTCAAAACATTCCCAAGATCTTGCAGTGATCTGTTTCAAAGAACAAGGTGGGCTGACCTACCATGTTTTCTAAAGAGCATTGTGATATGAGGAAGAAAAAAAATCAAGTGAAATTTTAATAGTATGTTTCTACATACAAATGCATAGCAAAATATCTATGGAGAGCATCATAATTTCCCCATTAAAAAGTAATGGAAACATTTTTTTCATTTAATGGCTTTTTGCTTAGCAGCAGTTTTCAGGAATGAATTAAAATCATTATACAAAAAGACAGGTGTATAGATTCTTCCTCAGCAAGAAATAGGCCAACAATACATACACCAAACTAAATTGTAGTTACCTATTAAAAATGGAATGAGCAGCCCAGAATTTAAACAAAGGTTTTTGCTGGCCATGAACATTCAGCAAGTGTGGGTTCTATCTTAATAGATATGAGAACAAGTGTAATGCCTTAAAGTGACAAAAAGTTTTACTATCATTTATTTTTAAGTTTTTTTTAATTTTCTTAAACACAGATGAATAAAAATTCAATGCATTGAAGCCCTCACATAATCATTTTTACATTATTCTATATTCCACTTTTATAAGAAAAGGACAAGCAACAAGAGAACAACTTAGGCAGGAATTTTTTTTAACTTCAGAGTATTTTACAAGCCAATACAAATCCACTTTGACTTGTATTTCCTCTTAGTACTCTGTCCAGTGGCAGTCATAAGACCAATCTTGAGACATTGACAGAGCATAGATCATCAAAGAGAGATTTAACAGTAATTTTGCTTGGTAGTAGACAGCCACAAGTGGTGTCTACTCAGCAGCCCTTCCTTATTCTGGAATGACTGATCTACCCATCAGTTGAGGACTTTTGTCACTTTGGGCCATTTATAAACCATTCCTCCCTTCCTTAAACTCAAATTTTCTTTTGTATATTTACCCTCATTCATTGTGTTCAGAATTGCTAGTTGGTAATCCAGGTGTATCCCCCTTTTATGTTGAGCAGAATAATGACTGCCCTCCAAAGATGTCCATTCCCTCATCATTAGAACTCATGAATATATTATGGCGTATGGCAAAGGGGAATTAAGGTTTCAGGTGGAATTAAGGTTGCTAGTCAGCCGACCTTAACACAGAGAGATTACCCTGGATTACGGGGAAGGTGATAATGTCATCATAAGGGTGCTTAAGAATGGAAGAGGGAGGCAGAAGGGGGAGATCAGAGGAAGAGGTGAAAACCAGAAGAACATTCAAGGAGAGATGCAGCATTGGTGGCTTTGATGGAGGAAGAGATCCATGAGCCAAGGAAAGCAGGTGTCCTCTGGGAAAGGTAAAGAAATGGATCTCCCCCAGAGCCTCAGAAAGGAACACAGTCCTGTTACCATCTTGATTTCAGCCTAGTGAGACCAATGTCAGACTACTGATCTCCAGAAATCTATAATAATAAAAGCATAATCTGCTACTTAGACCAGGCATCCTTCCGGACAACCTTCTGGACAAAGCCAGGGCTGCGAGGGAAGCCCAGGTTCCGGGTGCCAGAGGGAAGCTGATGCCAGCAGCCGGGGGAAGGAAGGCCTACTCTTGCACGAATCTTGTGCATTGGGCCTCTAGTGTAACATAATAGATTTATGAGGTTTTTAAGCCACTAAGTTTGTGACACTTGTTACAGCAGCAATAGGATGCTAATACACTCCCTTGCTGCTAGAGAAGCCAGGATAGGCTTTCTGGGAGATCTTGCTTCTTGTCACCTTCAAGTGGCAGCTCACAAGCATCTCTGCTTTCTCCTCATTTGAATCAACCTTTTTCTTCTTTCTGTGACTCTCAAGTGTCCTTAATAAATGTATTGTTTTGTTCAAGCTGGTTACAGTTGTGCTCCTGTCATTTGCTACCAGTAAATCAGGCAGAGGACCACTTTTCAATAGATTTTTCATTTCCAAGGATTATAATGAAAATAACTGAAGTACTCATTACTCCTAGTTAACCAGTTCATGGCAGTAGTTAAAATCTCCTTTAGTGAACCAAGATTTGAAAGGATGAAACTTGTTTTGTAGCATGTCCTTGTTTTGCCATTATTTCTCTGAAAAAAAGAGGAAGAATAAGGACAGGGCAGTGTGATAGATAAGAGTTTGGGCTTTGGAGCCACTCAGATCAGAGTTCAAATCCTACCTTCTCTGCTTACAAGCTGTGGCATTGGACATGTGAGATGTTGGAGAGACTTCCACGTGTCCATTTGGCCTCTGGTTTTCCACATGGTGCTTTGATCTCCATGTTTTTGACTCCTGTCTCTTATTTCCCAGTTTGTTCCAGGAAACCTTAGCTAAGGTTTTATAGTCCCCTAATACTGTAAAAGTTCCAGCATTTTCTAGTCTCAATTTCCTCCTCTGGGAAATAAGGATGATGCCACACATATTTTAAAGATTAAAGGAAAGAATATACACATAAACAAATTTGACAGATCCTGGCACATAGCGAAGACTCAATAAATGCCAGTTGACAGTATAACACCAAGGACAAATGAGACTCTTCGAGCTTTAGGTTCCTCATTTACAAAATGGGATTGACATTTTTCTCACATGTACTGAATGTTGGATTTTAAAAAATGAAATATTTAAAATGATTGTCTGGCATAAAAAATGTTGGTTTCTTTCAACTTTCCTCTTCTCAGAGAAAAGATACATGAGGCAGCATCAACATAAATTGGTTCTTTTCTTCCCTTTGGCCCAATAGCATTGTTACTATATTTCTGAGAGCACGGGAAGATCTAAGTTAGGGCTGTCCTCATTTCTGAAGTTATTTGCCAAATGTGTGATCAACTAGTTTTGGTTAACCCTGTCTACAGCTGAAGAACCTGAGACAATGACACTTTCTGATCTTTCCAGAAAAGCAACTCCTTGGAACTGTTCTATTTCTGTGGTCTGCAAAAAGTAGATTGCATGCTTGTATGTCTGGATTAACTCCTCACCTGGATCAAGGGGAGGGGGCTTAAGTACCCTGTTTGCCCATCACCTTTTTGTTGAAATTCATATATGTATTGACTAGGAAGTTAAGGACAAGATGACTTAAAAGAAAAACAACAACAAAGATTCCCCAGTGAGACATACAGTTTTTAAAAACAGCTTTTCGTTGTTACTATCATTTTTGCTGGCACATAAGTCATGTGGGTGTATAAGATATATATCCCAATTCTACATTACATTTTTAGGGGGAAATGTAAATATTTTTTTCATAGTACATGTATTGAAAGTGATTTTACAGTAATTTGTGTTGGAGAAAACACATTACTTTTGGTTGATTTAAGTATATTTTACTATGTATTGAAATCCAACAGACTTGGCCGGATGGCTCAGCTGCTTGGAGCATCATCCTGTACACCAAAAGGTTGGAGGTTCGATTCCCAGTCAGAGTACATACCTTGTTTTACGTTCAATTCCCAGTTGGGGCACATATGGGAGGCAACCAATCGATGTTTCTCTCTCACATTGATGTCTCTATCTCTCTTTCTTCTTCTTCTCCTTCTTCTTCTCCTTCTTCTTCTTCTTCTTCTTCTTCTTCTTCTTCTTCTTCTTCTTCTTCTTCTTCTTCTTCTTCTCCTTCTAAAATTAATAAATACATCCTCAGGTGAGGATAAAATAACCCAATAGAAAATTATTAGCTCTATATGTGCAACAATATTTTACTAAAACCAAAAAAGGTATAAAACTGGCTAAAATAAACGTTTCCCTATCAATAATTAATGTTCTCTACATACCAAAGAGTAATCGTAAACTGAAATCTAATAATTAACCTTACTTTACTTCTGATAAGCTTTGTGGTCTCTGACTTCTTGTTGTTGTTAAGAAATTTGAAAATACCTGTGCTGTGACGGTTTGTATTGCAGAGTTCTGCCTCTAGGAGCAGCTGCATCTATTATTTTACATTGATTGTGGGTTAATTTGTGTGCACATTTTGTGCAAGTAAGAAAAATGCGGCAGCTTGCTTTGTGAATTTGGGAACTCACTTATCTTTGGGTCTGTTTTCTTAAGAAGGATTTGGACTAGATGAGCTCTGAAGTCCTGACAGATAAAGTTGCATGGCTCAACTGTTGTTATTAAGATGGAGAAGTGAGTTACAGTTCCAGATATGACATTATGTCATAGAGTGAACTATGACTTAGAGTAAATTAAATACTCTAACTTGTTCTTAATTTGAAATGAGGTAAAGTTAGCCCTGACTGGGTAACTCAGTTGGTTAGAGCATCGTCCTGATATGCCAAGGTTGCAAGTTCATTCCCTGGGTAGGGCACATACAAGAATCAACCAATAAATGCATAAATAAGCGGGAGAACAAATTGATGTTTCTCACTCTCTCAAATCAATAAATTTTTAAAAGATTATTAAATGAGATAAAGTTAGTATTTTCCAAATGCTAGTTCTTCTTGAGGCATGCAAATACGAGTTAAATGGGCTTTCTGTAGAACTTCATGGAGTATTTTAAGTGATAACTTGGTAGAAACTGAGATACTGGGAGTACAAAGATTGGTTAGATAACAATGGCAATTGTATTTGTTTCCTAGAGCTGCCATAACAAATTACCACAAACTGGGGATGGGAGTAGCTTTAAAACACCAACAGGTATTGTATCATAGTTCTAGAAGCTAGAAGCCTGAAATCAAGGTATCAGCAGGGTCATGCTTCCTCTTCTAGCTTCTAGTGATTAATGGCAATCCTTGGTGTTCCTTAGCTTGTGGCAACGTAATTCCAATCTCTGTCTCTGTCTTCTTCCAATGTTATTCCTCTGCCTGTATTTCCAAATATCCATCTTTCTCTTATAAGGGCATCAGTCAGGGAACTAGGGCCCACCCCAATCCAGTATGATCTTACTTAAACTTGATCACATCTATAGAGACCCTGTTTCTGAATGAGGTACTGGGAGTTAGGACTTGA